>NC_136003.1:9538818-9586318 GCF_048128805.1 Centroberyx gerrardi | reverse complement strand
CAGAGTAATTGTTTAAAACACCGTCTGCTCTCCACCTAGATAACAAGCTGGAGACTATAGAACACATACCATACCATCAAATGCACCTCCATCCGCCCCTTCTGTCACACTCTCTCTCTCTCTCTCTCTCTCTCCGCTCTCCACTGCACATCATACTTCCCAATAAACTTTATCACCACTTCCCCATTAGATAGAAAGCCAGGAGTGATGCATGGCAGCATATCATCTCCTGATTTCATGGGAATTCGGTGATTTAACGGCCGCCGGGCTCCGTGGAGTGTGAAATGCCCCTGGTGTGATATACCGCTGCTGGAGGAGGAGGCCTCGCATTGTGGTGTGTGTGTGTGAGAGAGAGAGAGAGAGAGAGAGGGAGAGATAGCGAGAGAGAGAGAGAGAGAGAGAGAGAGAGAGAGAGATTGTGCATGTGTGTTTGAGGCAAGAGATAGAGACGGAAACGGAGACAGAAAGAGAGTCAGAGAGGGAGATAGAGGTTGTGTGTGTGTGTGTGTGTGAGAGAGAGAGAGAGAGAGAGAGAGAGATAGAGAGAAAGAGAGAGAGAGAGTGTGCTGTGCAGGTGTGTGTGAAGCCTGGGCTGTGCAGTAGTGATGGGGCTGTTCAGCGGAGCGTGGAGTAACAGTATGGGAGAGATTTAGGACCTGTGTCACTGGGATTGGGGTGGATGGGCTGGGCAAGGGGGGGGTGGGGGGCTTACTCAGGTACCGTAACAGATTCTGTGTGTGTGTGTGTGTGTGTATTGATAGTGTGCGGTCTTGGTGGGCAGGTTGCATGCTCTGATTAACTGCAGAGGCTGTAAGTGGCGCCTTATTCTGGTTTGCGGTGGCTCTTGTGGCCTGTCGGGTCGGAATGAAAAGCTAACATGCGTCTGTGTGTGTGTCCGTGTGTGTGTGTGTGTGTGTGTGTGTGAAATGGAGACACAGCCCTCCACACCAAACCCAGTGTCCCGTCTTGTAGGCCTATATTCACTGTTGTGTCTTGTAGAGGGGTGGAACTTGAGGATTTTTGGCAGCGCATCAGCAGGGTTATTGAAGTGACATCTGCATATGAAAAGTGTCAAAACAAAATGAGATATCCGCCTTTTGGGAAAAAAGCCGACACCTACTCCTGCAGAATGATTGCTGTCACGAATGTAAAACACAGCGCTGCTTACTGCTGAAGTTTATGAGTCAACTGTGTCCTTGAAATGCTCACTGACGAATTAGCGAGTAGCGAGACAATTCCGAAATGGATATATAGCATTTTGGAATGAAACCCTTTGTATAATTTGCTTTGCATCACATAGTAACAAGCTGGTAAAATGTCTATTCCTGCTAAGAGAAATACAGACAGTCACGCGGTTCTGTCTCTAGGTTTAACTGTAATAAAGAGATATAATCTCTCACACTGTCAGACAGTGTGAGAGATTATATCTATTGAATCTATCATCCCATAATGTGAAAATGCACAAAGCGACAGGATTAACAATCATCAACATATTATTATCCATCCAAGGAAAGAGATTGCTAATCTAGATTACAACATGGCAGCATTGTGCAGACATATTCAGACTTGATGTGAAACTACATAGACTGAAATAATCACTACTGGTGGCGGTGGTGGTGGAGATTGTGTGTGTGTGTGTGTGTGTGTGTGTGTGTGCCTGTGTGCTGTTAGTGAGCCTATCCTTTGTCCTTCATCCCGCACTTGCCAATTGCCCTGTGGATGTCTATTTTCTCTCCCATCTCCACCATGCACTGTGCTGTGCAGGAACACGAGTGAGTAGGATGGAAGCATGCCGGTGGGTGGAATGGATAGGGAAATGTCATTTTGCCGGGAAAGATGGGGCGGCTGCGTGTGTGTGGGCTCCGCGATCGTAGGTGAGAGAGTGTCAGAAAAGGGTCAGTTAATTGTGAGTTCCGACGCTTGACGTGGGCAAGCCTCCGTGGAAAGACTGGGAAGTGGAAGAATAAGCAGCTGTGGGAAGAGCAATCTCGGTCTGGCAGGTTGTCTTTCTCCGGTGCTTCTCTTGTTCTTTCTTCATCATCATCTTCCTCCTACTCCTCTTCCCATATTCCTCCTCTCCCTCTTTTCAATATCGTTTGTATTGGTTGTCATTCTTGATCTTCTTCTCCCTTCTGTTCGTGTCCTCCGCCACCTGTGAGCTGAGATGTGCCATAGCTGTAAGATGAGTTGTGACTGCTGAGCATATGGTTGCCTCTTCGCTACTGCTTCTCCACCACTTTGGTGGTTGTGTGTAATTACATTAGCCCTTAAACGCCACTCCCAACCACGGAACGGAGGTCACTCTGAGAGAATTTGCATATCGCGCTGATAGATTGTGTCATTAAACGAACAATTAACGTGGTGTTCGGGGCCCCGCGGTAAAGAGCGTTAATTAAAACACAGATTTTGATAAAGGGAAGAGGAAGGAGAGGACTTTGGGACGGCTTTTTGCTGAGGCGGCAGGTTTTAACGAGGAAGGGAAACTGGCGGCTATCAGCAGCGAGACTGATCCGAGTGGAGTTTGATTCTCGGCGTCAAGTCATAATTGCGCTGAGACACACGCAGCATGAGGCAAACTGGATGCATACACATGCATATAGGGTGGATACAGTATAGTCTGTCTGCCTTACTTTCCCACTGGTCAGCAAATGATTGAACACACACTCATGCCCGAGCTCAAATAGCATGGCAGGTCACCAATAAAATGCACTCAACTCTTGAAATGTGTCCAACGAATCCACTTGGAACAAACGCACACACACACACAAAAAATCAGGCGCAAGGGCACACACACACACACACACACACGCCTGGTCTCTGATACGGCATGGCGGGTCACTGATGAAACGCACTCAATATCTTGAACTTTGTCCAACAAATTCCCCCGGAACAAACATCAAGAAAATCATACACGTGCACGGATACACACACACACACACACATATACAGACACGCATACTGTATACTGATCTCTAATATGGCAGGTCACCGATGAAATGCACTTAACTTTTGTTCTCCGTTCCACCAACCCCCCCAATCACATTTACACACCCCACACACACACATACACACACATACACAGCGTCCCTGATATCATAATGGGCACAGACAGACGGCTCTGATAGGCAGACAGGCTCTCTGGAGTCGTCGCTGGCGAGACTTCATTGCCAAGGTCAAGGACAGATGTTCTGGGAGGCCGGCGGCATCTGGAGGGCTTGATGGGCTAGTTGATACGCAGGTTGATCAGAGGAAATCGTGTCTGACACTGTAGGTTTGGGGCTTGTTACTGTGCGCCTGTATGTGTGTGTGCGTGTGCTTGCAAACAGCGGTGGAACGTTGTGCGCAGATGCTAATGTGAGTTTCTGCACACACAGCTGCATATGTACAGGTATGTAAGCACACGCTGGTCCAAATGAATGTGTGTGTGTGTGTGTGTGCGGATGCCACCGGTGCTGGAGCCGAGCCATAACTTTGAGTGACCAGCTAATAAGGAATTATGAGCGTGACGCGAACAGCATCTATTGGAACGTCAGCTGTTGCTGTTCGGCTAATATTTGAATAAGTGATGGGACTGGAGATGTGCATGGTGTCCTGCCAGACAGCGCGCCGCTCGACCGGGTGAGGTCAGGTGAAGGTGCCGCACACTATTCAGCATGGATGGAATGGTTTCAGGTGTTACAGCGATACCCACGTTACCCTGAATGCCTTTGGTTTAAAGGTGCTCAGCAGCTCATTTTTTGTTTCCTCTCCCCTTTATCACCGCAGCCTTTCTCGCTTTCTCCCCATCCATCTCTCTTATGCAGCAGGCATCCGTTCAACACACACACACACACATGCAGACACAGCCAAAAAGCCAACTCACACTTTTTGAAATGAGGTGTGAAGGCAGAGCAGAATCGTTTTTTTTTTGTTTTTTTTTTGATTGAGTCCAAAGGTTGTTCAAGCTATTTAAAGATGCCGGTGTGTGTTTTTTAAGGACAGCGGCGACAGTGTGTGTATTTTTAGCCGGCTGCGGAGGTCAAAAAGGTCGACGCTAACTTTAGACTGACACAGAGGTCAGCCCGGCACCGCAGCAGTCAGGCCACCTCCAATTAGAAAACCCGTGACCTCTTAAATGAGATCATTAACGAACCCGCGGTCAGATGGGAGCAAGCGCGAGCGAAAATGGATTGAGATTTTTCCTATTTTAGAGCTTGGTCTTTTTTTCTTTTTGGAAAAAATTAAATAGGATGATGATGTGACCCATTTTGTCAGAGCCACTTAAAGCCTTAATCTGCTGGGAGAAAAGTCATGGTATATATAGATTTACACTCGTATATATATATATTTTTTAAACGCATGGTACCTCTATCCTAAGGTTAAACGTTCAGTCGGTCAACAACAAATGTCATTTTGCCATGTGTTTGGTAGCGAAACATCAGTCGGACTCAATGACTTGAAGGCAGATCTCCCTCTGCAGTGCTGTTGAATCACACAGGGGGCGCTGTTTCGTCGGAGCTGACTTAAAGGCAACACAGATGTGGATCCAACTGTTTCTCATTAGGGCCTAATCAAAATTTAAATAGTATTATGGACTATTAAATGACCCTCAGCTAACCACATCCCAGTTCTTGGCTCTTACAATAGAATCGAATAGAATTGAATAGATCAGATCTATCCTGAGGGGAATGTTTTGCATAGCAGTGCACATACAAAATGCTTCATTCATTACATAAATTAGACAACAGTTCATCCATCATTTGCATAAATTGCACACTTCATCCACAGACTACAACATTAGAAGGGCATAAGGATACTCCCAAACAGAGTTCACAGTACTTTATCTACATACACTGTTCATTCATTACATAATTATACAATTTCATCCAGGAACCACAACATAAGAGGGGTATGTACCTATTTATAATATCAGTACTTCATCGCACTGAAGGTGTAGGAATATCATTAAAAGAAGATCCCAGAGTATACATTATATACCTCATATACCTGTCCCAGTCGTTCATCACCAAAGAGAGATACTAATATTCCTTTACAGGTTCCCCAGATGAAGCTCTTAGAATAAAATAGCTCAAATTTTAAGGGAAAACTACTTTAAATTCCTCACTTATTCCTCACACAATTGTTCAAATATGAGATAACACAAAGTGAGAGAAAAGTTCTTGACTCCCGGGGCAGAAGACGGCACTCTACATTATCCTGCGGGCAAGTGGGAAAAAAGAAAGTCGCCTTAAAGGCCCGGCGAAAAGTGGAGTTATGTTGAAACGGCTCAAGCTAATGTGGAGCAACGAACCCTCAGTGGTCGGACGGAATTGCATTATCAAACCCTACGAGGTGAACGACAGCTCATCCCGATAGCGGAGATTAGCGCCGATGAGCTGGGAGCCAGCGGCCTCGCCGAGCCGCCGCGTTCGTTGTGACCAATATCCATCAATCCCCATCGAATGTCATATCGCGGGAACGAGGGACGAGGGCGGCGGCGATTAGAAGGCGGCTGGGAAACTTTTCCATCCATCTATCGCTTCCTGCTCTTCCTCCTCTCTCCCCTTTCCGTCTGACCTTCATCTCCGATTCCCTGACTCTACATTTCATTTAATCCTCGACCCCTTATCTCATCATCCATCCTCTCTCTCTCTCTCTCTCTCTCTCTCTCTCTCTCTCTCCCCCCTCGCTCCGACTCTGCATCCCCGCCTGCTTTGCTCAATCTCACAGATCATCTGA
The DNA here is from genome assembly GCF_048128805.1 of Centroberyx gerrardi. Taxonomy (NCBI): domain Eukaryota; kingdom Metazoa; phylum Chordata; class Actinopteri; order Beryciformes; family Berycidae; genus Centroberyx; species Centroberyx gerrardi. The sequence goes on along the minus strand of NC_136003.1, from coordinate 9,580,600 downwards.
ATCGGTACGTGGGAAAAACTCCGGTGTCGAAACATCTGTGAATTATACTTCTTCTCCACCATTCAGATATAAATGGTTTGAATATATAACAAACCTGCCATAGTATTTTCCTGACGTTTTTTTCTGGACCAAAGACGCCATGTAAGGCCGTAAAATAGACTTCCAAGCTTTAAATACTGTGATATATTTTCATTCAGAAGTCATATCGGTGTGATCTGAGCCAGCAGGATCAACAAAAGCCAGCAGCAGCAGTGGCAGCAACACTAAATGACAATGTTTATCCCATATCACACTCCTTCATGGGACTCATTCGCTTCAGTGTCATATTCAATCTGGCAGCGGCGGGCTGAGGCTGTGTTATCAGCAGTAAGAGGCATTAAGTTAGAGGTACTGTGCCTGGCAGACAGCGCTTTGATGAGGCCGGGTTCACTTTCACACTGCGGTGGGATGGAACCAAGAGTCATGCAGCCAACTTAGCCAAGGGAAGACATGGTGTGTGTGTGTGTGTGTGTGTGTGTGGTTCTGTATATGTCTGTGTATGTGAGTGCATGATATAGTAGTGTAATGCACATGATTTCATACATATGATTGTGTGTCATTTGGTATGTCCGGTGGTTTTTGGAGTTGTATGTGCACGTGTGTGTGTGTGTGTGTGTGTGTGTGTGTGTGTGTCCACTCATTTTTGTTAATGCATGATAGTTGTAGGGTGCAGGACGATCGGTGTGCGTCTCTTCCCGCTGCGCCCCTGCAGCTATAACTCAGTTACAGAGTCTGTCTCTGTCTTTTGTGGCTTTACGAATGACTGCACATCTCTTTCCTTTATAGGCGTATGAATGTGCATATTCCATCCTACCCGCTCTCTCTCTCTCTCTCTCTCTCTCTCTCTCTCTCTTTCTCTTTCTTTCTCTCCCATTCTCCATCCTGCTCTCTTTCTCTCGCTTTGTAAGAAGGCTGGCCGCAGCAAAAAGGCCCGAGGCAAGTCCTAACCACCAGAGTGTGAACTGAGTGTCAGAATGAACGCGAGAGAGAGAGAGAGAGAGAGAGAGAGAGAGAGAGGTGTTGTGTATGTGTCTCTCAGGGTGTGTGTCTTTGTGTATGAGCAGTCAAGAGTGTGCTAACTGTTAGGGTTTTCTGCTGCAAGGTCAATGGAGCCTTCTCTCTCTCTTCTCTCTCTCTGTCTCTCTCTCTTCTCTCTCTCTCTCTCTCTCTCTCTCTCTCTGTGTTAGTGCTGCAGGAGCTGCTGTCTGTGAGAAGAGAGTGTCAGCTGCTGCTGCTGACCAGGCATCACTGCTGGGGTTAGGGATACAGGGCACAATGTTGGACACACACACACACACACACACACACACACACACACACACACACACACTCACACTACATAATACTTTCTCTCACTCTGGCATACATTGGCATACCCACTGGCACGCACACTCATGCATGTAGGCATGCGTGCACATTCATATCACTCACGAACACAGATATGCACACACACACACACACACACACACACACATACACACACACAGCACCCGCACGCTGGAACATAAAAAAAGGCATTGATGAACACTTGAGCTGCTGTGTGTGTGTGGATAGTCAGCCCACTCACTCTCCCACTCTGCACACGCTAAATGCATCATTCTCCTAGCGCGAGGATACAGGAGTCTATATTTAGACGGACCTAAACAACCACCAGCGAACCCAAGCGCAGTGCAGGCATAAGTCATGTGTCAATACACAAATCACTCGTGTAATGATGCACAAAATAAGATTCATGAATACTACTCCAGAAGATGAATGCCTAATTACAAGCAGCAGCAGCAGCTAGCGAGACACACAGCCTCAGCTCCGTTCTGTGGCTCCAAGAGTAAAATGTGACTCATTATTATGATTTAAGCTGGATGACAGCGCAGCGGTTCCTTCCCTCGTGTTGGTTTTGCTGTTTTGGGGGTTTTTTGTTCTTCTTGTTTTTGCGTTGTATTCGTTCAAACAGCCGCTGACTCAAGGTCAACTCCTGACACACACACACACACACCTTAAAAAGAGCCAAATCTGTCGGCGATGTAGGCGCATGCCCCCAGACACTCGCCTTTATGTCCAATGAATTTAAGCAGTCTTCAAACTGTGACTTTAACAACTCCCCCCCTCCTCGCCGCCAGCCCCCCCCCCCCGCCCTACCCTTCTCACATCACAGACGTGGTCCGGAATACAAATTGTGTTTTCTTTTCTTTATTTGGGTAGCCTATAACGCTGTATAGGCCGGAGGAGAATGGGAGACGGGGAGAGAATCGGTGCCGCTGAAAGAAAAGGGGTGGCAACAATGAGGGTGGTGAGTGCTGCTCTACTGGAACAAAAAGGAGGAGAGGACAAAGAGGGGTAGAAAGAGAGAGAGAGAGAGAGTGAGAGAGAGAGAGAGAGAGAGAGAGAGAGAGAGAGAGAGAGAGAGAGAGAGAAGATACAAAGACAAAAGGTACAATGCAGATAAAGGAGTATTGGAGATGTGTTGCATGAAAGATGGGCAGTTGGCAGTTCTTCAAAGATGCGGTCCATGGTTTAGGCCCCAACCAACAAGGACACAAGGTGCTTATTCCCCAATAGTGGAGACAGGTGAGGTCGCAGTAGCCTTAAAGTTGCACTAGACAAGTATTTTATGTAAAATCCACGTCTTAACAGGTTAAATCACAAAGTGAGGCTGCGATAGAGAAGAATAGAGAGGAAAAAACTCTGGTGTCAGGTATGGACACTGGCGGGAAATCTTCTGAGCCCACAAGAAATGACAAATCCAAACTTCAGAGTGAAGTACAAAGTGTCTCCTAAACAGCTGCGGTATCCTTTGGTATAAAACGTTTATGTTGTATGATTTCTGGGCATTGAAGTTCAGACAGTTTTCAAACAGTTGCCTCTCGCTGCCATTTGGAGCCCAAAGTTGCCTAGAGCAGCTTTAAAGAACGAATCAGAACTAAATGACATTTTTTGAGCTGTAAACATGATGACACGGCTTCTATATTTTCAACATTTTTCATATTACATCCTGCATCTGCTTCTACGGGCAGAAAATCGTTGCTGCTCTCGATGGGCTGAAACTTTAAACCGTGTTGCACCTCTGGTCACACCTCAGTCAGCGATGTCAAGGCAGGTGTTTCACCTTTGGCAGCGTCAAGCACTTCACGATCAGAAAATTGTCACCGCTCCCAAGTAGAGATGGGTGATCCGTTATCACAGACACACCGCCCTGTTCGCTCTCGCTCCCCTCCCACACGTATTCGCATCTTTCAAAATGAGGTTCTATGACGGAGCCTGAAAACAGTGTGTTTACGCACACTTTAAAGCCACACTGAAATTAAAAATGACTTTTTCACCCTTTTTAGCTCATTCAAACTCTCTTACCGTACATAATTTATACCAAAATAATGACAAAACATGTATTTTCTTGTGTTTTTATATCGAAATCTCATTACTTTTAGTTCCTGGAAAACAGAAAATCTTTTCACAAAATTTTCACAGATTTTCCTGCCCCTCCCATCAAATAAAACTGCTTTTCTCTCCCTAACTGATATCCCATTGGTTTACACTTTTGAACGATCCTTCACCGTGTTATGTCCCGCCCTAAATACATCACTTTAAGGAAGCAAGATGCTCTCAAATGCTGTTTCATTGTGACTTTAAAGTTAGAGAACCTGACTAGTAAGTGGACGGTCACTGATCTGACAAGCTGGGAAAAATGGGTGGAGAAAGTAAATGAGAAACACTCTCTCCTCCATCAACAATTTACTGTTAAAGTGCTCCTGAGCAAAGCCACTGACCCCCAAACTGCAGTCTAATACTCATACTACAGTAGAAGACTGCAGTCGTACTGGGAAGGTGGGTGAATGTATTGTATGTAACCCTCACTCCTGCTGCAATGGGGGCAGAGAGACCGCCATTCATCCGCAGGACCTGGTTTCAAGCCTTTGTCTCAGCAAGCATCTGTCCTGCTGAAGTGTACTTGAGCAAGACACTAAACCTGCTGAGCTCTGACCTCTCAGTGGAGAAGGGAAAGCGAAGAGACTTTCCTATGGGCGTCAATAAAACATTATCATTGCTGTAAATAAGAATGTGTTCTGAGTCAACCTGCCTGGATAAAAGGGGTTAAAAGGGCCATTCCTTCCCGTGAAGGCTGAAACCTGCAATAACATCGAACTGCCATTCTTGACTAAGTAATGCATTGTTACCTATACTCTAAGCCAGGCAAGGTTGTCCTGTGCCCCTTACAGACAGTATGCAGTGAGTCAGATCTCAGTGTCCATCACCCCTCATTAAAATCAATGGAGACTGGACCGCCTGCCACTCACCCCACAGGATCCCTCCCTTTGTCAGCTGGATGCAGGGGCAAACACTGTCAATACTTCACTCAAACTGGCACACTGCGTGGCGCGGGTGGCAGAGAGAGAGAGGAAACAAGAAAAGAGGAGAAAAGAAAAGAGAGAGGGAGAGAAAGGAAGAGAGAGCGACAGAGAAAAAGGGGAGGGAAAGAGAGGGGGCAAAAGGCCCAGCGGCGTTTGTGCTTGTGTTGTGTTTCTGTGTCACTTTGTATGATTGTGAATGGCCACATCCCGTATTGTGTGTGTGTGTGTGTGTGTGTGTGTGTGACTACTGCCCTTAAGAGGTGTTAGAGTGTGTGTGTGTGTGTGTGTGTAGGCTCTCCCATGACTCTCTCTGACCCCATTTAGTCAGGGCTCCAACCATTTTTGTGCTCCATTCCCTTGGGTGCTGCACACACACACACACACACACACACACACACACACACACACACACACACACACACGCTGTAATAGGATAGAGGTGGCAACACTGTCTGTCTCATTTGATTTAGTATTTTCCCTAAACAAAGCCCAACCAAGCTGGACTCCATGACTTTAAAGCAGCCGAGTAAAAAATAGCTAGGCCCTTACATCACACTGCTGTAAGCCAGCCAGGCTTGAAGAAGACTGCAGTGTTTTCAGCTTGGGAGACACACACACACACACACACACACACTCACACACACACTGGCCCGGTAGCTCCCATAAGACACCACAGCAAACTGATCACCCCCTCTGAAACGTTTCCCCTCCAATCTCCCAGTGACAAATAACAGTAGTTACAGATCCGTACAGTAGAACAGTAGAGTGCTTATCGGAGAGGAAGCAGGTAAAGCCGTGCATGCTTTCTCAGTGCATTATGGGTCAAGAATGTGTGAAGGTTAAAGTTACAGTCAGCTTACAGCTTCACTTTTCGTTTTTTCGGCGCGTGAATCCATCAGTGTCAGAGAAAGCTGTATGCTTGTAGCATTTAGAAAAGTATATGAATATGTATAGATTAGAGCTGCTATAGGGTCTTTGCATGACTTTGTGTGTGTGTGTGTGTGTGTGTGTGTGTGTGTGTGTGTGACATTGGTTTCAAAAGGTCTGTTTCCTGTTGAGATGACCCTTGTAACATATGGCAGGAGTTTGACTCCGCTTCTTACGGTCATTGCCTTTACCAGCAGTCAGATCCTTCACAAGAGAGTGTGTGTGTGTATTTGTGAGTGTGTGTGTGTTCTGACATCACCGGGCAGCGAGCCGGCCCGCAGGCTCGCTGTCCCACAATGCCGAAGAATAAAACAAGAGAACAAGAGGGAGGAAGAAGGGATAAGCAGCAGAGAGACAGAGGGAGGGAGATCAGTGTGACTGACATGTAGCCCGGAGGAGCGGCGACACCGGTAACAGCCGACGCTTAAAAACCAGACACTTCACAGTCAAAGTCAAGGTCACCTCTATCATCGGGATAAGAGAGATTCAGTCGGTGATATAAATGACAGGTAACACGGTGGAAAAAGAACAATCCTGTCCTCTTAAGTCCTCAGCATCATTTCCGCTCCACACTCACATTCACTTCTCAATAAAATGCCTCAGTAGAAAATTGCTTAATCAGCATTCTGAATAGAAGTTATTAACTCTTACCACTGTTGACAGTGGAGATTTCCAATATGTATAAGTCAATATAGCTATCATAACAGGCTAACAAGACGCAAGATTGATGTTTAGATTTGGTTTAACAATGATCTTGAATGAGAATGTATGATGAATGTATGTGTTTTTTTTGTGTGTATCTATCTATTTATGCCCTACAGTATACCCTCTTCCCTCCATCCTCTCTCTGCATTCTCATTCATTTGTGTCTCAATAAGACGTAAATGATTCGGTAATCAGTGGCCTGAAATGCACTAAAAAATAGCTAATTACTTTGCAATGCCAAATTCCGGGCTGTGCCGACATAGATAAGTATTGGAAAAAAGGAATGAATAAAATTAGAGATTGGATAGATTATAATGTCTGCAGTGTTTGCAGCAGTCTTCAATATTTCAAAACCTTTTATATACTTTGCTTGTTTGAAATATTTTTTAACAATGGAGGTGTTTTGCGACAAGTGTAAACATTGCCCGTATCTGGCACTCAAGTCAGCCTCGCACAAACGCAAAAATGATCAATTCAAAAAGTAATTCGTTCAGAAATTCATTCCAATAGCCACAAATGTCCTAATGATTTCTCGCATAAAAGATTACGTACGTACATAGTGGCTACAGTCGGATTCTTATGTCGTTCCCGATAAGTTATAATGGGCATTTTTACACCTCATCGAGCCGAGAGGCAAAATTATGATAGCGCAGTCTAGAGAGCTATTGATGCTGCTGTCTGTTTAATCGGGTAGATGAATTAATCCATTTGGAAAGAGAGGGGGAGAGGGAGAAAAGAGGAGAGGAGAGCGTAATGGCTTGGCAGAGAACCCAGAGGACGAGGCGATGGCAAGGAATTCACATTTGTCACATGGAGCCTCGGACCTCAAAGAGGATTGGACCGTGTTCCCTTCGCTATTGTGTGTGTGTGTGTGTGTGTGTGTGTGTGTGTGTGTGCAACGTTGCATACATACATTTGTGGGTGTGTATAATATAGCCGCATAATGCTAGTCAATGTCAAGCATTATAGATAATGGTCACAGCAGGGGCTGATTGGCGAAACATGACAGACAGCTTCCCTGGAAAGAGAAGAAAAGAGAAGAGAAGGAGAAATGCTGGCCATAAAAAAGGTTGCTGCAATATAATGGGGCCACTGGCTCCCCACTATGCGTGCATGTGTGTGTGTGTGTGTGTGTGTGTGTGTGTGTGTGTGTGTGTGTGTGTGTGTGTACTCACGTTTGTAGGTGTATGCCAGTGCGTGCAGGCGTGCATTTCAGCAGGTGTAAGTTGTAGGCGATACGTGTGCATGTGTGTGTGTGTGTGTGTGTGTGATTGTGTGAGCGTGAGCGTGCGTGTAGTTGTGTGTGTGTGTGAAGCCACATCCTGGCTCCCATGTGGTCATCATTCAATGCACCACACCTGGAATATAGGAGCCCGTCTGCTGCAGCCAAATGATCCTGCCAGAGGGGTGGGGGGAGTTGGGGGGGGGGGGGGGGGGGATGGAGCGAGAGAGATAAAAGGAGAGAGAGAGAAAGAGAGAGAGACTGGGGAGAAAGCAAGGATTTAGGGATGACAGAACGTGTCCGGAGTGGAGGACAGAGAGGATGCATAGATGTGTGTTGAAAAAAAAAACGAATGCATTAAATTAATGGAAGGAGAGGTGGAGATGGGATCGAGAGAGAGAGAGAGAGAGAGAGAGAGAGAGAGAGGGAGCGAGACTGAGGGAGGGACGGCCAAATGAGAAGGAGTAGATGGATGGAGAGGCAGAGAGACAGATGAGGGTGTTAATTTGGGTTGCCGGGACACATTGTCTCTCTGCTGCTCCGAGAAGGATGGAGAGAGCAGCCACACAGACGAGCGAGGGAAATGAAATAAGAGAGAACGAGGGAAACAAAAGAAAGAAGAAACTGAGAATGGCAGAGAAGACGTAGTCAAACAGTTACTGAAATAAAATACCTACATACCCAAAAGGGGTCTGAGAGGCAAAGGCAAAATACAAGCAGAATAAAAACATCTTTCAAAGGCTGGGGACACACTACCCAACAGATCAGACTGTGAAAAGACAGGACAACACACACTTAACAACCAGCTTTTTGTTGTAGTGGAGTTGGATTTGGGGATCGTAACAAGATTAAGACTGAGATCACACACTAACCAAGCTCTAACGGCTTGAAATCCCCCAGTCTGGTGAAAACAAGAGCTTTTCGCACTACTGCTGCTTTTTCTGTCTCTCCCGCTCAGCTCTTTCTGGCTGCTGTCGGTTTATGTTCAGATTGGAGCTGTTGACCAGCTCACACTACAAGACTCAAGCTGTAAAATGGAACACCTTTGGAATAATCACGATGGTCCCAACTGAATTAAAGAGTTTAAAGTCATTAACCCTCAGCACCATGAGATCATCTGTGCCAACAGCGTATTGTGATCGGCCAAACTATTGTAGTAAAGATTCGGTCCGATCTTGAGAATCAGTCATGATGACCAATTCGTGGGCATAAAAAAGATTTGGGCACAGTTAAGTTTAGGCAAGTAAAACAACTTAAAGGATACGTCTGGGGATTTTGGACCTCTATATAATTTTTCTCTTACATACCTGTAGTACTTGGACCCACAGACAATATTGGCTCCAGAGTCAGCTGTTGGTTGAAACGGCGAGCTCCACTGCTAGGCCTCTTGCTGCTAACAATGAGTCCAAATGGAGTTTGTAGGCATTTGTAGGCTCCACATGGGAGTTGAAAGTAAATGGAAAAGTTTACATGACACAATTACGCCATTACGCACACTTTGACTAATCAGGAAATCACAGAACTATGTTTCACAGACTGCTGTGGGGTGGAAGTGCGTTACTGGCGGAGAGATCTAGTTTTGCGCACAGTCAGGTCAGATCGTAACCAGTGGAGTTTGGTAGAACACTATCCCAGTCAATATTGTCTGTGGGTCCCAAGTACTACAGGTATGTAAGAGACAAATTATATATAGGTCCACCTTTAAGGTTAGGGTAAGGTTTTAGCTACTAACTTTAGCTAAAAATGAAAACTTCACCCACAGTAGAATACTTCTTGGTATCAGTTGGGAATTGAACCCAGGTCAGCAGAGTTGAAGGCAAATGTATCATTTGCCGTCCACCACCTCGACGCTTACACCCTTACTTTCCTCCACGCTATTTCAATGTTACACTGCTACTGTTTCTAGTCACTTGTCCATGTAATCCTTTCATGGTGGGAAAACAGAGCCCATATTTGCGTTTTAAGACATAGTGCTCATTTCAAGACATTTCTGAAGCCCAGGCAGACAAATCAACATAAAAAGAACTAAATTTCGCTCACTGTCCCAGTTATACTTCTGACTGTACGTATTGTGATATCCCTTTGATGCGAGCCGTAGCTTCTTCAGATGCAAGACAAACTCCACAGAAATCTGCCAATGAGGAGCGCAGCATCTTATCTCCTCTTGTCTCGCCTGAATAAAGACTGGCGTGATGGAATGATAGAAATGAGACAGAGATGAATGAGAAAACCATTGTGGAGCTTGAAGAGACTGACAGCTGGCAGCGCCCAGCTGCGAGAGAGGCCGGCGTTTCTCCATTCACAGCACAACTCTGACAGAGAGAGAGAGAGAGAGACAGAGAGAGAAAGAAAGAAAGAAAGAAAGAAAGAAAGAAAGAAAGAAAGAAAGAAAGAAAGAAAGAACGAAGGAGAGAAAGCAGTCTGTTTAATGGTTTCCCTAGGCCTGGCACCAGATGTTACCTTGACAAGCGAACAGGAGAAGGGAGGAGAGGGGATGACATGAAGGGACAGCTGAGAAGAAGAGGAGAGGAAGAGAAGAGAAGAGAAGAGAAGAGAAGAGACGAGAAGAGAAGAGACATGAAGGGGAGAGCAGCGAAGGAGCGAGGAACGAAGGGAAGAGAAGAAAAGAGAGCAGGAAATAAAGGAGAAGAGAAAGTAAGCGGGCCATAAACAGTTTGGCCCAGATAGCACCCAGGGGAGAAGGCAGTAAAAGTCTCATCAAACCATCATCACAGCTGTCGAATCACACTCGTCTCTCAGTGCGAGCGCTCCCTCCATCTACTATGCATCTCTATGTGTAGATGTGTCTTTTCTCTTTCAACCCCCCCCCCCCCCCTCTCTCCCCTGTCTCCTTCCCGCATCCCGTCTTCTGCTTCACACGCCTCTCCTAATTACTCCCCCTGTCCGTCTCCCTGTCTCCCCCCTCCCCCCTCCCCCCTCCACCTCCCTGCTCCTTTCCTCACCTCCCTCATCTGTCACCTCCAATTCCACGTCAGGACGCTTATTGGCAGGCCCGGTCCAGTTACTACTACAACCAAATCCTTTGTGTGTGCGTGTGTGTGTGTGTGTGAGTGTGAGTGTGTGTGTGTGTGTTCGTCCTAACTCCTGGCAGCTTCTATTAATGTTGCCAAGCAGCAAGGGAAGATGGGCAAACCACTGACATAGTTAAATGAACGATAAACCAAAGCCTAGAGAGGGGGATTTGAGAAAACTCTATATAGAAATGCCCTTATTGAAACACACCTCTCTCTCTCTCGCTCTCTCTCTATCATTCATTCCCTCGGTCTCTCTCTTATCTTATCATCCATCCTTTAGCTGTGCGCTCCCTTCATCTCTATCCATTTGTTCTGCGAGATGACAGAATGAGTGAGGAATCTTTGATACATGTACAGGAAGCACATACACTCCCCCCCCCCCACACACACACACACACACTTCAGAAGTATACTGCGCGAACGTTGACACGTGGCATTGAGGTGTGTACGTTTTGATGCGCGCCGCTGAGCGCCGACTCCCTCGGGTGCTGCAGCTACCCTTCAGCTTGTAGCACCAAAGGTCAAAGTATTGATCACTATTCTTCCTCCTCACTCGCTCTGTGAGTTAGCGAACACGCACGCACGCACACACACACACACACACACACTCCTGCTCCAGAGAGCTTGACGGTCAAGGGAAGGACTGGGGTTTGATATTACATGGGGACTGAATAACGCTCACTCCTACATTATCATTGCACTCTAGGCTATACAATGCCTAATGGATTCCAATAGCGGTGCACTATGTTCACTTTCCAGCCTACACATAGAAGCTACTGTACAACACACACACACACACACACACACAGGCTCTACTGCTGAACCAGAGCCCACTCACATACATGTAGGCACATGTTTGTACATACATATACTCACACCTACATGAACACAAAGACACTAATTGGCTGTAGAAACGAGCTCAAGCATATATAACACACACACACACACGCACACACACACACACACTTATCTCCCTCCGCCCCTCAACCCTATAGAATATAATGCTGGTCTTGGCCTGATTCTTTCTCCCTGGGGCCGGTGGAAGCCATGAGTTAATGTACATTAACACTGTCAGGTCAGAACGGGAACGGAGTCACTCAACGGTTACTACTTAGTGTGTGTGTGTGTATGTGTGTGTGTGTGTGCTGGGTGGCAGGTCTGAGGTCTTAATGTAAATGCACAATAACTGAGTCATGAACTTATCGTGACTGGTATTGTATGCCAGCGGGCGGGAGTGGAGAGTGTGTGTGTGTATGTGTGTAGGAGTGTGTGTGTGCATGTGTGTATGTGTGTGTAGGGGGATGAGCAGGCCAAAAGGCAAGCCAGCGGAGGACAAAGCTACGTTTGGAGGAGGCTGTTTGATCCAAAGCACGCTATGCATGAAGGCATGAGCACAGAAACTAAAGTTGAAATTGAATCCTAAGGCTGTTGGATGCTCACATTTTCACACAGGAACACTCACTGTTTCTCTTCTCTTCTCTTCTCTTTTCTTCTCTTCTCTTCTCTTCTCTTCTCTCCTCTCCTCTCCTCTCCTGTCCTCTTCTCTTCTCTTCTCTTCTCTTCTCTTCTCTTCTCTTCTCTTCTCTTCTCTTCTCTTCTTCTCTCCTCTCCCTCCCTGTCTCTTTTCAATCTAATCCAGATAATTACATTAGAATAATAATTATATTTCAATCAAAAACGGTCTTAATCTTCATAATATTAATATTTCAAGTCCCTGCTGGCCCTCATCTTGTTCGAGAGAATACTAATTTTGTCATGAGCTGTTACATGAACAAATTTTGACCTATCATTAATGTTATAACATCAGCGCTTAGTAACTGCTTTGCTATTACACAACAAATCTAGAGCTACCATTCAGTTCAGTGCTAAATTCAGTTCACAGTTAGTTTAGTATTGTTTATTAGGTTTGTTTCAGTTCATTTTTAACATTGTGCATATATTTGCCAAAGTACAGCACATACAGGCAGCCTGGCTAAGAATAGCGCACTCTGTATCAGTCTTGATTTCAAAGGACATATGAATATCATCTGAAAATATTAATGTAGTAATATATCCAAGATAATATAGCTGAATCTGTTGAGTGCCAATGCCTTTCCAAAGCAATCAAAATATGGCTCTCATGAAAAAACTAAGATGTTGGGAAAACCTCATAACTGTTCAGCTTCTGTCCTACTCTCCTCCATGAACTTTTTGAGTAAGCATCAGCGTTGTACTTTCATCAAGCCTTTCATGTCTTGTTACAGCAGGAACAGCGAGCCATTTCTGAGAGAGATTTGTCTCCAGGAAGCCCTGAATGATGCGGAGTTTGCTCAAGGGCCGGGCGACACTTTACCCACAAACCCCCTCAATTATAACTCCACTGTACACTATCTCCCCATAAAATGCACTGCGGCCAGTCGGGGATGAACGCGTTTTAATCCGGGAATTAAAACGAAACCAATTTCTCTTTTTGCGCGGCATAAAATTAAAATGTGGGGTGTGACATTTTCTCATTACAATTAGATAAGAAGAGAGGCTCAACTCCAGTGGGGAAAAAAAAGGCAAAAGTTTTCCATCTGGAAAATTTCAAATTTGCCACACTTTATTAAGCCACCTTTACAGTCACCCCTCCTGCGTGTGCATTACAGAGGCAGTGGCTCGGAGTGCAGGTTGACTGAATGCTGCTGCGGGTAATCAGATCATGCCGGGGTGCATGGTGATACTGTAGGTGTGTACTTAATAAGTCTAACGAGTCAGAGCCGTGGGACATTAGCGGGGAGTGGATCGATGCACATGAGGTGCCAGTGCATTAACTTGGCTTAATTGTACTGTCTCTGTGTCGTGCTCTCCCTGCAGCATACAGATAGTGCAAACACACACACACACACACACACACACACGCACACACACACGTGCATGCATGCCTGTACTCAATGAACACACACACACACACACACACGCACACAGCAATTCATCCGCATACACACAGATGTAAGACAAGGCAAAAGGCAAGGCAAATTTTATTTATATAGCACATTTCATACACACGCTGAATTAAATGTGCTTAAAACACAAAAAATACATAATTTGTCAGGTAAAATTATATTATCAACTCAGAAAATGACATTTAAAAGTTAGAAAGAAAATCTAGATAGAGATGTAGACACACACAAGCACACACACATTCTAGGACATAGATAAAGGAAAGACGGGATTAAACTGGACACACACACACACACACACACACACACACACACACACACTACCCCTTGCACACTTGCTTTCAATGTAAGGTTGTAATGGATGTAATGATACAAGGCCTACCCCCCCCACCCCCACCCCCGCCTCGCAAACCAACGGAGCGTTGTCTGGAAGGATCCTTCACCTGAGCGAGTCCTTGACTGGAATTAGATTTTAACTGCAATGCGGCTGGCTTTCAGGGGCACGGCGCACCGGTTAGCCAGTTAGCATAATGCGTGTTAATGGGCCGTTCACTTAGCATCTTTAACTTCCGCTGTCTCATAAAGAGCAAACAAAGTCAGACGTCTGCAGGATGAGTGTGCCAAGCAGATGCTGCCGCTACGTACGCTTTTCCTTCTCCTCCTCGTCGTCGCGCTAATGTTTTTATAATGTGTCACATTTGCCTGCGCGGCGATCCCGAGTCGCGTTCGGATTAACTACAGGAATATATGAACGTCAGGCTGTGTGTGTGTGTGTGTGTGTGTGTGACAGACGATCTTTGTTGTTTATTATCATAATGTGCAGATAGGGCCGTGTGGCACTGATGCAATTCAAGCCTGACAGGATTTAAGAGTGGAATAATCTTCAGTGATTTTCTCTCTTTTATTGCCTGACACTAGTGATTTGTAGTTGGCATTCAATACACTGTAGATAGTCATTACTCACAAGCCCACATACACACATTTGCCTGCACACATTGAACCTCAAGGTCAAATGCTTCCTGGTACATGCATTGCATAATATGTATGTGTGTGTGTGTGTGTGTGTGTGTCTACATGTGCATGCTTGCATGCGTACATATATGTGTGGGTGTGTGCACGTGTGTGTGTGGGTGTGCGCATGTGTGTGTGTGTGTGGGTGTTAATGTGTGTGTGTGTGTGTGTGTGTGTGTGCGCGCGCGTGGAAAAAAGCATTTTTCTCATTAATTGCTTTTCCTCATTGTCTCTCTCTTTGTTTGAATGCTGTAAATCTCCATGCTGGACTGACAGCCTTCTGGTATTATTTTCTCACCCGAAGAGATAAAGATGTTAAAAAGATTGAAAATGAATCGAAATTTTCCGCCATTACAATTCAGATGAATATGCATGCGTGTGTGTGTGTGTATGTGTGTGTGTGTGTGTGTGTGTTTGTGTGTGTGTGTGTGGATCCAATACAGAGCAAGCCTCTGCCCCCCTAACAAACTCCTTGAACTTCTCTCAACACCCCAGAAGCATTTTTCCATCTCCTTCCATTACACCAACACTTACAGTAAGAGCTGAAAAGCATCTCATTTAAATAACTTCACCCGATGTAAATGAACTGCTTAACATTAAATTGGTCAGCTGTGATTTTGCCAGGGATCGGGTTGCCGGTTGGCAGCAACCGTACACCTCCTCTGGGGACGTTCCTCCTCGTCTCTCACCTACTCATCTGTCTCATATCGTTCTGTCACTTTCTTTCCCTCCGTCTCGCTCGCTCGTTCCCCCTCTCTCTCTCTTTCACCCTCCTCTCCCCTTCTCCCTTTCCTACGGTCTTTCTCCGCCGTCTTTTCTCACCCTCACACTTTCTGTCGCCTTACCTCTTGCTCCCTCCTTCTCTTCTTTTCTCACTACTCATGTTTTCCCTGCCACCTTTCCTCTCTCACACACACACTTCCTCTTCCACTTTCTCTATCTTTCTATCTCTCTATCCACTCCTTCATACTTCTATACCCTTTTCCTTTTTTCTTGACTTTTTTGAACTCCCTTTTCACTCCCTTTAACTTCCATTCTACTACATCCCCCCCTCTCACTCTCTCTCTCTCTTTCTCTGTCTCTCTCTCTCTCTCTCTGTCTCTCTCTCTCTCCATACTCTCCCACTCTCATATCGGGGTGCTGAAAGTCATATTGCCTCTCTACGATCCCCAGACACCTGTTGCCTGGGTTCACACTATTCTGCCAGCCAAGGCCGGCACCAGATACTGTGTGAATCACCCAATCATCGTCTCTCATCGAGACCCAGCACTTCACACACTGTAGCGGCTCCTCAGCATTCCGACTGTGTGTGTGTATGTGTGTAAGAGCGTGTGTGTGTGTGTGTGTGTGTGTGTGTGTGAAAGAGCGTGTGTGTGTGTGTGTACACGCATTTCCACAACTTGTGACTGTATTTTTGTATCCATGTATGTGTGGGTGACTTTGGATTTCCGTGTTTTGTGCTTTTGGCTGTATGTGTGTGTATGTGTGTATCTGTCTTACTGTATTTGTATGTGTGTGTGTGTGTGTGTGTGTGTGTGTGTGCGCGATGCAGGTCATCTCCGGGCTGTCTGAGGTGCCGCGGTATGATTCATGCTCAGATTTAGAGCAGACGTATTTCATGATATGATCCATAATTTCCATGCTGGCAGGGTCGACCTTCATGATGACAGCGGTGTTGGTGGATTTCACAGAAGCCGGACCTTTCAGGAGCTGATGATGATGATAGTGTATTTTTAAGGATTATTTTCTTTGGCATTTCTGCTTTATTGGATGATATCGCAGTGGAGAGAGGCGACAGGAAAGATGGGAGATAGACGGTGTTGCAGGACCGATGTTCGGCAAAGAAAGTGTGAGGGGGGTTACAGATTCAGTCTTCACCACACCAACTGACCCAATAATACCAAGTGTGTGAAACCTTGTCCTTGCCTAATCATCTAGTATGAGCATATTTACGACTGAGAGGCAAAACAAGTGAAAACTAGCTTAGTGCTAGTTTAAAGCTCGCCACCTGTTTTGTCTGTTAAGCTAACCAATATAACAGCTTAAAGTCTCAAACCCAAGTATATCAATTGTACATTCAAAATTTCCAAATATTCATCAACAAGATCTGAGGCAACGTGCTTAGGTCTATCGATGATTTTAGTCACAGAAGAGATAGCGCCATACTGACCAGTAGTGGTAACTGCCACAGATATAAGTGAATGAAACTGAATTAGCATCCAAAATGAATGGAAGTCTACGAACATCCCTCCAAAATGTCCTCCTTACAGGCAAAACAGCATGTAAAACCTCTCCACCTAGTGGCGAGCTTAAAAATATGTGAAATTCGTTGCTATCTGTGTGTTGCAATGTGTTTTCAAAATTGGCTCAGAAGTCTCCAAGGCTCTGTTCCCTATTACAGAAATAGTGGACTATATAGTGTGTCCATCATTTTGTACTCGTGTCCGAATTCTCAACGGTTAATTTGATTCAATATATGGTTCGCTATAAAATACCCACAATGCAGAAGAAGAAGATTGCTAGCTCACGAGCTAGCTAGCCATCTTGACGACTCTTCTTCTTTGGTTTGCTTATGAGATGCTGGCCACGTCCGGGTGTGTCACACGAATATCCAACGCATTTTTTTGAAGCAATGATGTTTAATGTAGTGTCCGAAACTTTGCTCATTCGTTGCACATATAGTTCATTATATGGCAAACACTCCTTAGGGAATAGTGAGGGAGTGAACGAGTGAACCATTCTGAACGCAGCTCAAGTGTGTCCACCAGAGCGACCTGATATACAGATAATGATGACAGTGAAGAAACCAGTGGTGGTGATGATAAAGATGAAGGTGATGATATTGCTGGCGACAACAATACGTTGATGCAGCAGTAGCTTAGACAGTCCCAACACTGGACTGGGAGACCTCATTGTCCACTCTGTCCGGAGCCACAGACAGACAGATAGATGGATCCCTAACGGTCTCCTGTCACCAGACTCATACATCTCCCTCCCTAAATCACATCCAACAAATTCTCTTTTCCTCCGTGCTGTCTTTCCCCTCCTTTTCCCCCCCTCCATCATCCTGTCTTCTTCCCCTCTACGCACCATCCCTCCGCTTGTCCACCGACAGGTCGATCATTCTTTCTGTCTTCTGAGTCTCTTGGTATCTCTTTCCCTCTGATAAAGGCCGCGTTCTGTCCGGTATCCGCGGCCCTGCGGCGCCGAGCCTGCCTTTGCATCAGAATGTGCCCTGGGTGTAAAGCCTCATATCTTTACAACATCTTATTATATGGTGTGAGAGGAGGGCATTTGTCATGGTGCCTTGGATATGTGTGTGTGTATATATAACTCATTTATAAAGCAGGTGGATCCTGCTGCATGGAGCGTACACGCATGTGCAAACATACGTACGCATGGACACACACACACACACACACACACACACACACACACACACACACTCGGAAGACAAGATTGGATTTCTTATTAACAGGCCACTCATTCCTCTCCTCTCCTGTCTCCCTCTCATTTTCACTGTCAGGTATCATGTCCACTTCTCTCCCTCTCTCTCTCTCTCTCTCTCTCTCTCTCTCTCTCTCTCTCTCTCTCTCTCCCGCTCACCATTTCCCAGCTATTGTTCCTTCCCTTCCACTGCTCAGTTTCTGTCCTCCTCTCCATTTCTCTCCAATTCCCCAATTCTCTGCCTCTCTATTGCTCCATCCATCCCCGCCTTTCATGTTTCCCCTCACCATTCTCCGTCTACTCATTTTTCGTTCTGCATGTTGGCAGTGAGAAAGAGAGATGGAGAAAGTGCTGAGACAGAGCAATATAATAGTGCAAGTGGAGGATGATGATGATGATGCTATATAGCGTCTCTCCCTCTCTCTCTCTCTCTCTCTCTCTCTCTCTCTGTCATGCTACTTTTCTAAGTATTTATACAAGTATGTTCCTTTGCCCTTCACCCAAGTATTTACATCTACCTTCTACATGAGTAAGTTTGGTAACACTTTACTTTCCAGGTCCGCTATTTCCTAACAATCTCCAAGAAAGGCGTTGTTATCTAACTGTTAATTTCTCTGGAACCTTCCTGGAAAGAACCATGACATTATGTAATATACTCCAACTGAACCCTTAGTCCATTTTCCCTGTACATAATGTCATATGTCACATAATATAATGTCATATTTCCAGGAAAATATATTAACAGTTAAATATCAACTAATTTCTAGGTTATTAGTAGAAAATACTGGACCTGAAAAATAAAGTGTTAATGTATGTTTTTTAGGTTTGTTGATATAAGCCCAAACATCAATAAATTATTTAAAAAGACCACATAAAAATAGGTAATCTAGTCTCTAGAGCAGTGGTTCTCAACGTGGGGTCTGGGGACCACCAGGGGTCCTTGAGGGGGTTCCAGGGGGTCCCCAGCAAATTGATGAATTGTTAAACATCACCATTACTTAATTTACAATAAGTTAACATGATTAAAGACTGTAGAAGAATGACTGTTTTACATAGATTCATTGTTATCTCTCTATCTACTCTACAGATAGTCAAATAAAAATATTCTCAGATTTAGGTCCAAGAGACAAATCAAATGGGGGTCTGTGGCTCTAATGTTGAATAAATTAGGGGTCCATGATATGAAAAACATTGAGAACCACTGCTCTAGAGTATTGTTCTAGTGAGATACACCTTTACTGAAGACAAATACCTTCACTGAGTTGATTAAAGTGCTTGTACTTGAATAAATCATTTCAGCATTTGTTCCATCTCTGCATTCCTCTCTCTATCTGTCTCTCACGCGTGTCACCTCCTATCTCGATGACACTTCAGTCAAACTCTCAGCTCTGAAGTGCCGCTCTCAGATAAATGAGTAGAAAACAGATTGACTTCATTTCAATGCAAAACGCTGTCAAAAAAGATGCTGATGGCGGAACTCTGCGTCGTTTGATCGCATTTTGAGCCAGAGCCTTCCTGCTGTGAGGAGACTCCCTGCACAGCACCGAGGACACGTCCAAGATCTGCAACCTCTGATGTCAAACTCTCTCTTTCTCTCTTCCTCTCTCTATCTCCATCTCTGTGATGCAGTGGTGTAGCTTATGAGTGCATTGGCCTTTCCCCTGTTTGTGTCTCTGTGTCTTAAAGTAATAATCACTGACATTTTCATATAAATAAAAGTATGTGTTGCGATTCTATTGGCGATTGATATAAAAAGGTAGTGATTCAACCTTTATCCAGTTCATCAAAGCTTTTTCATTTACCGTCCTAAACACCCAGTGTCAAGTAAGTCCAGAGAAAAATGTATGCATCTCCGGCACCAATAAGAGCAACTTGTTTGGAATAAATAGAAGAAGAATTGGTAATCAGGAAGAGCAGCGGTAGCCACCATGGTTGAACAGACAAAGAAAAGGGGGGAAATCCCAATCAGAAGCTACAGAAATTCAAACTTCATCAACAGAAAATCCAGGGAAAGTTACAGTACTGGACACACTGTTTGACAGGTGATCTCTGGGAAGAGCAGTGCAGAAACACTGCAGCAATGAGAGCTTAGCACCAAAGATGTCACCAAAATCAAAAGAAACAAGGATTTTGCAGATTACCACTTTAAGTGTCTTCGGGCTCTTTTCTCTCTTTCTCCCTCTCTCTCATTCCCCACAACCTGTCACCTTCAAACAGGTTCACTTCGTGTCTGCATTAGGTTGGCTTACATGGACTCAATTTCAAAGGCAGCTCGCTTCCTTGTCTCCTGCCTTCGCTTCTTAGATTCACTTGCTACCCTGTTTTAACCTTTTAGTTGAACCTCAGAATAAGTCGTTGTTCTAAGTTACACAGAGGAAATGTAAACTCATACTGTGCTCAAAAACTGTTGGAAGTAAATTACATTGTGAACTGTGATGTCATCAA
Source organism: Centroberyx gerrardi (assembly GCF_048128805.1). Taxonomy (NCBI): domain Eukaryota; kingdom Metazoa; phylum Chordata; class Actinopteri; order Beryciformes; family Berycidae; genus Centroberyx; species Centroberyx gerrardi. The sequence continues at coordinate 9,560,505 of NC_136003.1, read as the reverse complement.
AAGGAGACAAGCAGAAGGGAAACTGGTTAATGAAAACAATGGATGAGTCGAGTTGAATTCAGTATTTAGAAAAATTTAGCATTCCTCTGTACTACAAACCCAGTGGACTGTGATGTCATCAACAGAGACAATGAAAAACTAAGCAGAAAGGAAATTAGTGTGATTTTGTGGGAACAATGGAGAAGTCACTATTTTCCAAGTGTGTTTGTGCAGCACCACAAACATTTAATCTAATTTGACTTGCAAGCAAACTGGAGTGAAACTCCCTGAAGAGAATTTCCAAATGAGTGGTGTTTGTTTATGTGATTAACAATAGATTTGGTGATGGTGTGCTTGGCTGCTAAGTGAGCCCCAATGGAAAATCATTCACAGTGTAACTGAAGCAGTGAGGAAGGTTTTGATTTCTCCATTAATATGCCAGTCGGCACACAACTAATTGACATATCTATTTGAAACAACCAATCTCAAGCAACCCATTACAAGTGAGAGTCCCAGAAGTAACCACACAAACCCAAAGTCCTAACACGGTCTATGAAAAGCTGTCATTTTGCCTCAAGCCCCAATGATTTTCCATGACTCAAACCCTAGCATCAATGCGGACTCTGGCACAGTCTGTTCCTTATTTTCAGTCATTTTTTTCTCCCTGCACTCTTCCCCTCCTGCCCACGCCTCATCTAGCATGGACATTCCCTGGCGAGATCCCTTAGCAATCTCTTATCCTCCACCACTTCACTCCTGTCCATATCCACCATTTCCACATCTCTCTCTCCCCCTCATCCTCCTTTGTCACCCACCCCTTTCTCCTTCTCGGCTCCTCTGCTCATCACTTCTCCATCCCCTCCCTCCCTGAGCCCCTCGTCAGCCTCGAGAGAGCTGCAAGTGACACCCTGGCACGCCATGGGATTAAGGCAAGCCCCTCTGCGTCCGTTCGGCTGCCGCGCGAGGCTGGAAAAGGTGATAAATTCGGAGGAGCGCACCGGCGAATGAGCGAGGGATAGAAGGAGGGTTAGAAACACTTGTGAGGAGGCTGCATCAAAATTAGACAGAGAGAGAGTGATGAGAGAGAGAAGGGGCATGGAACGGTTGAAAAAGATTTTGGAGTTTGAGGGGGAACGTTTTTGAATTGGATTGGGAGTGATGTTCCCATGAGGTTTTACCAAGAGGAATGCAAAATAGAGGAGAGAGAGAGAGACAGAGAGAGATAGAGGGAGAGAGAGAGTCAAAGCGAGAGCAAACTACTTAAAAATGAGATTCATAGAGGTTGGCAGATGTAAGGGCTTCTCACCATCAAAATGTTTCCTGATTGAGTTGCAACGGTAATAAATCTGAGCCACTTTCAAAAGGATTCCGACTGACATCATTAAAACATCCGTCATAAAACGGATATTTGCCTCATAAATGCAACGATATCCTGGGAATAACTAAGATGATAACACCTGTTGTCTGTGGTCCTTCCACAGCAGAGGACACTAATCCCCGTTTGAATGTGTCGCACACACTCGCGCCATGCCCCACACCCCAACACACACACACACACACACACACACACACACACATACAGATGCAAACACACATAAATCCATCCATCCCAATAAAACCTGTTTATGGCCGCCACATACAGACAGTAGCCCCTAAGTCTCATATCAGCCCGCTCTCAACCCAAGCCTCCTAAAGGTCAGTGGGGGAGCTACTAAGACCACCGGTGGAAACAGCTGATGTTTGCAGTGATCTATAATCACTCCGCTCGGTACATATCTATAAGTGAGGCTCTAGGAGGATTCCTGGGCAGGGAGTGTTGTTGCTGTGCCAGAGGGACGTATAGCCTGCCAATGCCCGACTCTTTTATTGTTTGGGGTTAGTGATGGAGAGGCGCGGGGGGCCCCTTTGCGGATTCTTTCCCTACAAAGTCACGATGCAGTCCTGCATAGCGGACCATATAGGTTTCTGGCTCTGTGTGTCTTAATCTGGAATGTTGTGGCAGCCATTTGCTTCCACTGCCCGGTAGGCTTTTTGTTTAATTCAATCTACGAGGCAAAATGACCCAAGTAGAAGCGACCCATGAGAGTCTCACTTACACTCTGAGACTGTAAATGAATGTTTGACTGGAAGAATTGGCCCCAAGAGGCTTTGTTTTGATCATTTCCATCCATATGTATGGAGGTGAGTTAGATTAGGGAGAGAGAAAGAGAGAAAGAAGAACATCAGTGAGAGAGAGAGTGAGAGCAGAGCGGAGAGCGGAGGAAGCTCGGGTCATGTAATTTGTCACCGATGAATGCTGAATGCCTTGCAGGAGGAGAAAAGTAGATGAGAATTAAAAGTGAAAATTAAAAGTTTAAGAGAGCAGAGAGAGAGAGAGAGATGGAAGAAGGGGTGAGATGGGATCAGCGGGGGATTCGAGGACAGAGCGAGGTCCCTTGGGAGGCAGGTGGGAGGAAATTAGGTAGGGGAATCAAATGGATGCGAGGAGGGAGGGGGGGGAGGTAGGGGAAGGGAGGGAGGGGGTGACAAAGGGTGGAATGAGCGTAAGAAAGAGGTCCGGCCGGAATGAGAGCGGGGCAATTATTAATAGTAATGTTTGATTAGCCGGAGTGCAGTCGGGAAAGCGATACGGCCCTCGCAGCGAGCATCGCTGCCCCTCGTGCTGGACCGGGCTCCCATTTTTCATCCCAAAATAGTCGGAGAGGAGGCGTATAAAACAGGAAGAGCAGCGCCTCTGGTCCTGTACTGGACGTCCCTCCTGCACCTAGCCAGCCCCTCTCTCTCTCCTCAGCATCCAGTAACCAGGTAAGAGGAAGAAATGGATGAGAGATAAAGGAGATGAAGGAGATTTATTTAAGAGTGTAATATGTTGGCTGAAATACTTCCAGAGGCAGAACGATGAAAGATGTGGCGACAAAGTTTTATGTTTTTGGTGTACTGCCTGCAGCGAATGACAAGCTTTAAGATGGGACATCTCAACCAAAGCAAGTTCCTCAGAACACAAGGCACAATGATGAGAGGGGATGTTTGATACCACAATGTCTCAATTCTCAGCGCTTTAGGAACAAAACCGGATGTGTTTTCCTAGGGAACAACTCATTCTCAACCATGAAGCATCACAATACTTCTACTAAGTTATGGAAAGATTTAATTGGACACTGTAATCACATGCAGTGATAGATGAATCTAATAGGAAAGGCATTGCAGGGAGTTCGAGGTAACAGGAACGTGTGGAGAAACGCAATTTACCTTCTTTTACCGCCTCCTCCATAGAGCGAGATTAGATTAAGATACAGCGGCAGTATATGAACAAGGTAATTGCTTTCCGATAGCGAGTTTGCTGCAAAAATTAAGAGGCGCAGGTGTAAGTCCGTTGCAGTGGTTACTTGTGATATCCTTCAAGGTCAAATCTTAATTACACCTAATGGGACTGACTACAGTCTTCGGTTCACGCTCCGGCGCATCCGCCGTCTTTGAAGTTGCGAGGGGAACTGAGGCGGAATGCAAAGTGATGACAAAACGCTGACGCGGCAAAAAAGCAGATTTTGTCAAAAGTCCCTCCTGAGAACGCAACCTACTCTCTACTTAAGATTCTACGGCTGATTTTGAAAAACGTGGCATGCACTCACAGATGCATTGTGTACCATGAATATTCATGCAGGGAGCGAGCCGCTTAAGTGGATGCGGTTCCTGTTAATTAATGAAGAAGACGCATAATGCTTTGTTTGGGTGCCACTTTGAAATATGGACGCCTTTTAGGACTCTAACGCTGTTGCTATGACTGGTGGATTTAATGGAATTTACATCTTTAATTTGTTTGGTAATATTTTATGCAAATGCATCATATTATGTCGGCATGGGTGGTATTTGCTTAAGATGGCTTTCGTCTCGTATGGGTTTTGCGGAGTCATCCCGTTAGATGTGGTGTCTTTATTAGATTATGAATCATAGGGTTGCCTGTGTTAAGTGGGAGTGTGGGAGCCGGGATCGCCTACACGCACACATGGTCACACACACATTTGTTTTTTTCCACACATACCAAAATACTACGCACAAGAAAAGAAACGCATATAGGCCCACACATCCCACAAAATCACCACAGTCACTCGCTCTCACACACACTCACCCACTCACTCAGGCTCCTACCCAAAGTAACTTATAGTACAGTAAGCTTAAATTCGTAGATCACCCAAATGACATGCAACCAACAGTAAAGGATGCAAGCATGCACACTTCTGTCACTCTCAAATGATCCTGCAAGAGAGAAATGGCAGGAAAAGAAATAAGAAAAATAAGAACTAAGCAGAGGATTGGAGGATTTTTTTCCCCCAACTCATTCACTTTATCACACACTCACTCACTCGCTAACACATTTATATAAAGCTAAGGACACACACACACACACACACACACACACACACACACACACACACAGGGCTATTGTTGCAGCCAAGCTGTAACTGTTTGGTTAGGCTATCCTGTCCTGCACCTGCCAGAAGATTAGACAGTGGACTTTGGTGATAACAGCCAGATGATCCCCAGGCCTCTGCACTGCTCTTATCAAATCTATCCTTTCCTTTGTGTGAGTGTGTGTGTGTGTGTGTGTGCGTGCACGTTTTTTGTTTATATCAACAGACAAACACCATTTTACTTTACCTTCTTGTCAACAGCTCTATAAAATCAATGCACAATGGGATGCACACTGAATAGATTACTTCAGATACACTGAAACATCAAGCTGACCTCAAGATTAACTGCGCAACTCAATGGCGGTTCAGCTAGATCACTGAGGTCTCTGTGATACTCTGTGATAGCTGGGTCTACTAAAGCTTAATAAGCCACTTAAGGGAATCTGAAAGACAAAATATAGACATTTTTTTTAACCCAATATGACAAGAAATAACAAGTATTCAAAATGACTTTCAGCTCTATCCAGGCAGGACTATTTTGGCAATCATCTCTAAAGCATTTTCTTCCACTCACATTTTGGCATAAGTGAGGACAATTATGCACTTGTCTGAACAAATTTACTATCGGCAAAGAGGCTAGTAAAATCTCTATCCATACCTGTGGGCCTCTACCGCATTACACTATTAACATTTATCAAGTTTTTATTTATTGTGATTCTCTGCAGCTCCAAGTGTTGAGTATGGCTCTAACACTGCCAGGGTTGGAGGCTCAATTCCCACTGGGGCCACAAATACTAAAATAGTCTGCACTTTGCTTTGAATGAAAGAGTCCACCAGTACAGTACTATATGTCAGTTATGAACAAATTCTTATTTACAATGGCGGCATTACAAAAAGCCTCTCAGAGAAGGGCAAAGGATTTTGGATTAAAGCATTACAGCCTCAAAGAATTGAAGTGTGGTACAGCTGGTTAATCCAAAAGGAATATTATTCCACTCAAAAGCCCGTGACCAATCCTCACACTGCGGCAAAGCTCCCAGCTGTACATTATTTGTTGTACTATGCAAATGTTTTGTGTTTCTGCGTTCAATCTCGTACAACTCAAAATTCATTTTGTGGACCATCCCTTAAATAAAACACATATATATATACTGCCTGTAGTTCCTGTTAATGCTAATCAACCAGCATGCAATGAATACTCCATATCCATTTTGATTGAAAAAAAATATTCACTACCTAAATTTCATCATTCAGTATCTCTAAAATATAAAGGATCTAGTCTGTAAATGTGTTTTCAAGTGTTTCCTCAATCAACTAAGGTCTTATGTTATATACTATTGTTTAAAAATTTGTTTTCATTTTGTTCTATCCATCATGTTGTAAGAGTCATGTTTTCCAAAAGAGGGGAATCTCATTTTGGAATGAAACCCTATACAAATTCAGATTGGTTCACACTTCTTCATTAGGTGCAACAGTATGTTCTATTGTACCCTGCCATGCTTTCTAGTCATCCACTTTCAATAATCGCTCCCTAACGACACAATGTGTTATTTATGGCAACAATAATGTTCCTACAGCTAAAAGACACATACAGTCGAACTCTTATTCAATCATTCACTTGAGCTGCTGTGTACACACAGGTTTACCGGTCATATTTTTGATTTGCCAGTCACTGTAGGCGACGTTCTGGGTCGGAAGAAATAAATAAATCCTGGATCCAATTGCTTTTTTTTTAATGTAAAAAAGCAAAAGCCAATCCCCTGAAATTGCTTACGTACGTTTAAATTTAAAAGAAAGAACATGAGGCTCGGGGTGTGTATGGATTCACACAAAAACAATGATTCTGCAGAAACAATGCTCACCGTTTAATGCCTCGCCGCAGCGCACTGACATATCAGCAGGGAGGGAGAATCTCATCACACAATATATTCGTAACCTTTGTGTGTAGAAGGCGACGGTTCAATCCTGGTTCACAAACTGCATGCAATGATACCAGAGAGGCATATAAACCTTTTCTCCACTATGTCTCTATTTGGCCCCCATTAACCCTCTCCTGCTCTCTCTTTCTATATCTAACACGAACTCACATGCGTACATTCTCTCTCCTTTTTTTCATCGACTCAAACCACGAACATAGACACGCTCGTGAAATGAGCATGACGGGCTCGAGTTTCTTGAAACGCAAGGACATTCTGCCTTGAGCCTTGCCTTTCCTCACCCCAGCCTGCTTGGCACCCTCGGTACTCACACAAACACACATGTAGACAGTAGACACACGCATACACACACACACACACACACGCTCGTGCAGCTGTTGCGGCAGACCGGGGAGGCGGTGGTCCTGAGGCACGGTTGGGTTTCCTTCACCTCAGGGTGACCAGCGGGGCGGTGGGACTTTCCATGGAGGAAAACTCCAGTTTCATATCTTCATCTACTGCAGTAGGAGGTCAACAGAATGCAGGAGAGGGCATTGAAATACCGCCAATATCCTGCAAACACCTTTTTAATTCCATTTTCCAATTCATTTTTTTGTTTCACTGTAATTGCCTGCTGGAATTGTTCTCTAATCATGGACTCTACAGTATCTCACAACTCCGGGGCCAAGCCAAACTAGTGAGAAAGCAATTTACATTTGTCAAAAAATGTTTTGGTGTCAATGCTTTCAGGACTCTGATGAGATAGAGGGAATTTAGAGTGTATGAGGAAACATAAGGGGCAGAGAAAGATAGGATGAGGGAAGGTCTGATGAGTTTAAAGTCACAATGAAATGAAAAATGACTTTTCCACAGCTGAATCTCCATATAATATCATACATCTATTCAACAATCTATTTATCAAAATGCCATTACTTCTACTTCCAGGAAAATGGCATATTTTTAGTGGTTATCACAGAAAAAAAGGTTCTTAACTGGTTCTCTAAAGGTCTGTGTGGTTCCACGAAGAACCATCACCAACTAAAGAACCATTTTATTTAATGGATGGTTCTTGGAGATATTAAAAGGTTCTTATGTATTCTTATATGAGTTATGGGATGGTGGGTGATGGCATAAATTTGGAAAACAACCACACCCCTCCATGGGTGGGGGGTTAACTGCCTACTAGCCTATATAATAATAATAATAAACTTTATTTATATAGCACCTTTCAAAACAATTGTTACAAGGTGCTTTACATTGTGCAATTGCAAATAAGCCTATTGCAATTGAACCATTTTCAGTTCCAGTTGGTACCTTTATTTTTCTGTGTGTAGGCGTACATAAAAAATTCCAACCAATAATACCAGCACAGAAAACGCAACATTATGCACAAAGCACTTTTGAACTGCTGAACAATTTTGAACAGTCCCTCTCCGCATTATGTCCCGCCCCTACATCCTGTTTCAACCGGTGGTTCAAATTATGGAACCAAGACACCATCAAAGTGTTGTTCCCTTGTATCTTTAAACAGAAATAAGACTGAAAGGACATACAATTAGGCTGATGTGATTATGGCTTAACGGGTCGATAGCGATAGAACCAGCAAAGATAGGGGTCGGATTAAACGGGGGATTAACTGCCCAACAATGGCAACAACTAAACAGTAAGTGGATAGCGGCAGAGATGCGATTACCAGCAGATAACCTTGGTGGAGTCAGGTTGACACTTTAACCCAGATGGGGATTTAAAGGAGAAAACCTCATGCAGAAGAACACATTTCACACATTTTACTTTCATGGCCCAGGGAAAGACCAGCCAAGAATTACATTCCAAACTGAGATATCACCATTTGAAAAGATGTGACACCTACTCTTACAAAATATGAAAGTAAAGCACATTACGGGTTCCTATTAAACCTATGAGTCATCTGAAGGCCTTTGCTGAGGATAGAATTTTTGAAATATTGACTGGGGAGTTTCAGGTAGCAAGGTAGATATATGGGATCATGGAATGAAACCTTTCATGTGTGAACACTAACAACTATCAAAGAAGAAACCAGAAGACTAACAAGACTCCAGGCAGCATCTCTACACTGGCATTTGACAGGACATTGATTTTGTGGAATTATGTAATATTTCTCTCAACTTTTATGTCCAAGTGAGATTTACTATATTAGCACTATCAACTCTGAACCAGAAAATATACTCATATCCACACAAAAAAATCTTGGCTATTGTCACAGTCAGCTGTCCCACCTTTTCTAAACCATTCTCTCAGTAGTAATGAATGATCGCTAATTCAAACCACACTGTCCTATGGAATATAATATGTCATATATAACATATTTGACTGCTCAAATTCTGTGGTGTAGCAGGTTCTGGCAGTAATGGAACTGAGGCATAATAGGTTAAGCAACAATAAAACTAGTTTCAACAGGACTATGTATGACTTAGGCAGCCACCAACTAAAGCCCGATGACCTTCCACTGTAAATACCTCAATAAATCATTCAAGGGCCAGCCCTCTTCAAATATAGTACCATCTGTTTAGCTGATTGATAGTCAGAGGGGGGAAAAAAGCATTTCATATTATTGCTCAAGAGGTTAAAAGTCTGCAATAAACCAAATATATGAATAAAGTCTTTGTGCTTTCATTTAAAATAATCTATTGGGGTTTACTTCATAGAATTTCACTGCTGTGCATTGACTGAAATCAAGAAAGAGTAAATCATTTTATCCCCCTCATTCCAAGGTGGATTGTTTCTTTTCCCCATGGATACCTTTGTGATAAAGGTCAGAGAATGAGGTTGTGCTTTTATACTGGTAAGAGATTAGATGTGCGGCAACACAATGTTCAGTATTGATCTGTGTGTGCAGCAGTATGTTACTGAAGTAGATAACACTGTATATCTTCAGGAGCCCATACATCACTGAAGTTGTGTTTGACACCGATGGAATGAATCGAGCTGCTACTACTTGAAATGTTGGTTTCCCCAAACATCTTAACACTAGGTAGATCTGTGAAGAGTTGATTTCCAAAACGATCAATCATTACCTCGGGTTAGGTTCATCATTTAACATCTCTAAAATGAAAGGATCTAGTCTGTAGAGGTGTTATTATGTTGTCAACCATTGGACTTAAGGCACCTACTATCTCCTAAAGCGTGTCTTCATTTATTTTAAGTGTGTGTCATCAATCATTCTGTAAGAGTCAAGGTCAAAATGGAGCGGGGATAAACTTGATCTTATGATTCTGAGAAATAAAACTCCTCTGAATGTAAGCTGATAGGGTTTAAAAAACATTTTTAGTTTCAGGATTCTCCAGTTTAAGTGAAAAATGCTTTGTTTTGCAAATCTGATCAGAACTCTTTCTCCCTAACTGATGATCTGCCGCATTGTGTTACATATTTCTTTTACACTGATCCAGAACGGAACCAAAATGTATTACAGTAGTGTTGCTGGACTGTGCAAGATTAGTTTCACAAATGCATGGTACATGTAATGCTCTAGCCTTAAATATAGATGTAGACAAATACATAGCACAGTGTGGTAGAGATAGAATAGGTAGACTGGTTGAGGCATGATGCAACAAAATGCCAAGCTTGAGCGATTTTTAAAGATTTGTATGGAGTGGAACACTGGGAAGGACATGAGCAATGATATTGGCCAGCTCAGCATTGTTGCTTATCTGCACTATAGATGAAAGACAGTGATGATGATGATGATGATGATGATGATGGTTGTACAATGATGATGGTGATACAGTAGCAGCACCATGACCTTTCTATTTAACAAGACATTTCATTTCATTTCCCTTCTCCCCTCTAAGGGCTTGAGGCTTTTTCATATGTTGACAGTAAGCTGCCTTGGTAAATGCACTGGTGTAAGTGTGTCTTTTAGTGTGTGTGTGGGGGTGTGTGTGCCCTAGAGCTCGCCTCAGGGGCCCACTACAGATACTAAACTAAGCCTGGACCATAGTCGTATAAATTCTCCCTCGCAGGCTATCAGAGCGCCGCATCCTCTAATCCACACGCCACTCACTCCCTCTCTCCACGCGCCGGTCTTCCTCTACACCCTCCAAGTATCCGTGTGTGTTTAGCTTATCTGTCTGTGTGTTTAGCTCATACTGTATGTATGTGTGTTTACACTAGCAACAGAGCGACGGGGGTGTAAGTCGAAGGGGGGGGGGCCAAGGTGACAACTTCATAAGCGGCGATCGGGTTCAGTCAGGAAAAAGCCAAAGGCGGCGCAGACGCCCGACTCACCTTTCACAGTGTGAGGTGTGAGGGGACTGTGCGGCCGGGGGCCCGGGCTGACAAACCGGATTCTGCCGTGGTATTTCAGACACAGCAGAAGACTGAGACGGCCTGTTAAACCCCTGCTGACTTCACCTCTGGCCGCCCGCCACGCCTTTCCTCCCCTATAACAGCTCACTGATATCACACAAATGAAATGGAAAGCACCAAGCTTTTCCCTGCTCCTTCGCCCTCCTCCCCCCTCATTCTAATCTTCCCCCTCCGTTCCTCCGTGTCTCCCTCCCTTTTTTTCTTTCTAATTTATCCTCTCTATATCTCATTATCTCCTAGGGGGGCAGGCCCACCGCCGCAGCGACCTTATAACACTTCACTGATAGGACGTAAATGAAATGGAGAGCGCCCCCCGTGTCACCATGACCAAACCCTCCCTCCATCCCTCCCTCCCTCCCTCCCTCCATCCTTCTCCCTCCCTCCCCTCCTCTCTCGACTGTTACTAATTCGCTCTGTCTCTCATCACCTCCTTCTCGCTCGTCCTGGTTTCCTGCTCCATTTCAAGAGTGTCACCAGTGTAATACAAGAATGTCTCTGTGTTCCCTCCCTGCTCTCTAGCGACCTTGTTTTTAACCTTGTCCCCCTCTCTTTCCTTCCCTTCTCTCTCTCTCTCTCTCTCTCTCTCTCTCTCTCTCTGTCCATATCTTCTCCACCATGCATTTCTCTCTCCTCCAGCAGCCAAGATGGCAATGACCAGCATTCTCAACGCTGACGACATCAAGAAAGCTCTAGACGCATTTTCAGGTAAAGTACTTGGTTGATCGTGGATAAATCACACGATTGCAGAACTTTAGACTGTCCAACGCCTCATCATACACTTGTGATTTGGTCATATTGTATAGCACTGATCTGAGACCAGTCTGCCCCCTACATCAGAGTGAAGTTCATTTTCTCATGTGATCTGAGCAGTGAACCTAGATCAGTGTTCCTATACTTAGAACTGGAATGAATGAATGAATGAATGAAGTACAGGGTTCCCACACATATTTTACAATTAAATTCCAAAACCTTTCCATAACTTCATACAAAATTTTCATAACTGCATTACTGTGGTGTAAAGCAACCCCTTCAAATGCTATGACATTGACAAAGTTACTGTGGACTACAACTTGAGGAATGACATCTTCCTTTAAATGCAACGTTTACATTTATTTAATACTTTGTAGTGCAAAAAAGAAAATGTAAGCCAAAAACTCCTCCTCTCTAAGGAATGCCCAACATCAATCATGTTTTGCTTTACGGGGCAATGTTTTGAATTTTGCATGACATAACCTGAAACTGTCTGCTTATACTTCTAACATTAGCAATTGCCTTGGTCACTTGTTTTCTAATAGCTAGCAAAAAGATGTTAAGGTAACGTCTTTGTGGCGAGAATAGATCGGAATTACACAACAAAGTCTCACAGCAACCTTGTTGTAGTCTGACCAGTTCATTTTAGTCTACCAATTTTTGTTGCATTTTTTCAAATTACTCCTGTAATTTTTATTTCGAGTTTCAAAAATGGTGAATTTAGTATCATTATTTAAAATTTCATGACTTTTCCACAAGTTGATATTTTACAATTTTCCAAAACATTTCCGGGCCTGGAAAACATTCTATAACATATATATAACATATATAATTCTATATATGTGTGTGTGTGTGTGTGTGTGTGTGTGTGTACAGTATGTGCGTGTGTGTGTGTGTATTTAGACAGACAGAGGAGGGAGGCAGAGCTCTGACCCAGAACTGATAGGACCTCTGGCAAACACATGTTCTCTATCTATAACTATCAAGCTGTTAGAAGGCTTCTAATATGAGGCTCATTACAATTAACTTTTACCCTGCGGGCCTCCTCATTCACATCAACACAGACTGAGCCTCAGTAATGAAACAACTTTCAGCAACTTAAAGCAACTTTCAGAATGGTTTCATCACACGCCCCCTACTGACTGTGTGTGTGTGTGTGTGTGTGTGTGTGTGCATGCTTACTCGTGTGTGTGGGTTTTCAGATTTGCAAATCTACCATATGTTGGAGATTCAAAGCGTTTGCAGTATGCTGACATTGTGCTTGTTTGGTTTCACATGTGTATCTATGTCTGTGTGTGTGTGTGTGTGTGTGTGCGTGCAGCTGCTGATTCATTCGATCATTACAAGTTCTTTGAGATGGTGGGTCTGAAGGCCAAGTCTGCTGAAGATGTGAAGAAGGCCTTCCTGGTGCTGGACGCTGACAACAGCGGCTTCATAGAGGAGGAGGAGCTCAAGTGAGACACACACACACACATCCCAATACAATACACAATACACACATACACAATTTGAGTATTCTGTGACACAGGCCTGTTCTGCTCTCTTTTCTTTGTTCAGATTCGTCCTGAAGGGATTCGCCAAAGATGGCAGGGACCTGACAGACAAAGAAACCAAAGCATTTTTAAATGCAGCCGACAAGGATGGAGACGGCAAGATTGGAGTCGATGGTAAACACCAACATCAGATTCCATTAGTGGGAGTGTCAAAAGATCACACACACAAACACAAATGCAGAGAGAAAGTCCACACACACATAAACAAAGACACCAGCAGAGACACAGACTATCTTCATTTATCTGTGTGTCTCTGTCTGTCTGTCTGTCTGTATCTCAGGACGCGATCACACCAGTTTTCTTCTTTCGTCTCAGAAAGTTGACTTTGTTGCATTTTTGTATTTGTGTTCATCTAGGTTCACACTGCCCAATTCCAAGCAAACCAGGGCTTATAAACAAGTTACGTGAGCTCACAAGCAGCTTGTTTATTGGACGGACTTTTGGTAACCTGTAGAGATGGGTCGATTCATGGGTTCAGTGTCTGTGGTTGGATTGTGCTCTATACAGTTCTAGATGAGCCAACACTCTTGTAAACACAAAGCGAGCGTTCAGGACAAAGACAGTTGTTTTCTGCTTACCTTGGCAATGACTTCAATGCTGGCTGTGTGCCTCATCATCCACAGTCTCAGCAAACTCACAAATTCTCAGACTTTGTTGTTCATTCATTGTCATCTTTACAAGACACCCAAACAAATCACTGTCCTACTTAATGGCACAAGCGCAACTGTACCATTTGTTCAGCAGTTCAGTTGCTAGTGTATGGGTTAGCTGCTGAATCGACATCTTTCCATCGGACTGATCGAACCGTTCAGTTGCTTTATCGGACTGAGCAAAAGAGTACAGACATGGACTGATTCTTTTTGGTTCAGTGGTTCAGTTGATCAGAAGCTAGTAGATCACTTCCTGTATCAGACTGAACGAACCGTTCAGTCACATAGGCCACGTGCCACCTTTTGGTCAAAAGAAACGGTAAATGTGAGTGATTCGGTCAAAACAAATCCAATCCAGTTCCTGTAACTTTAGCTAAGAATGATGACCTTGTGTGTTCGCTTTGCCTTAATTTACCTTCTCTACTGTTCATATAAGTCTAGAACACATGAAGAAATAGCTGCATATGAGCATCAGCCCAAACTGCGGTTTGCCCTTGGTTCATTTTGTTACCCTAGACTTTCCAAGCATGAGGAACTGCTGGCTATCAGATGTCAACGTCCGTCTCCTTATATCCATAAAATCTTGCATTTTTGGGTCATTTATTGGATCAGATTACGTTCCCACTCCGAACAAACCGCATCGCAATTCACTGGGAAGAGGACAGATACCCGCATTTTCAGATGGTCCACGGTTATTTGGTGCCGACCGAGAGAAAGTGGCATTGTCCTCACCGGCCGAAACGAACCAAACTAAAGGAGTTCGAATAAACATGCTTGGTGTGAACATGCTCAGATACCCATGTGTAGACAGACAGATAGGAAGGAAAACACCCAGAGACGCCTAAACGCTGACGTTCATTTCTCTCCCTCTCTTGCAGAGTTCACGGCCCTGGTGAAGGAGTGAACCGTCGCCTATCCTGACTGACTATAGCACTCCGAGACCACCTCCCTCCCAACCGCCGCCGCACCCTGATACTCGCTGACCCCCCCACCCCCTCACCCCCTAACTCCACCCCCCCTCCACCCCCCAGCCCACCAGACTGCAGCCGATCCCCGCCACACGCGCTCCTCTTCCCTCACCCTCACCCCCCCTCCACTGCTCTCTTCACTTCTGCCCTAGAGGAAGGGGGTTGTGGTGTGTCCCCCTTCGAAATACCCCCCCCCCCACACACACACACACACACACACACACATCTTCCAATACCCCCCCCCAACTGCCGTCACCCTATTTATTTTATCCTTTTTATACAAACCGTATGTGTTTCTGTTCATGTATAGATATCAAACTTGCCTGCTGCAAGGCTGAACCTCACATTTTAAAATATAATGTAGATATTTACAGAAGATGAAAAACATAAGAGAAAGCCCCTCATTTCCTTCTTTTATTAGACTTCACCCTCTCTTTACCTCCCCCCTCTTTCTTCTCTCACTCTTCCCCTCTTTCTTTCCCGCTGCCCCCTTTTTTTCTGTTTTTTTCCTCTTCTCTATCTATTTCACTTCTGGCACGGTTCCCCCCTTCTTGCCTTTCCTCCCCTCTGTCCCTTCCACACCTTGACTCCATCCATCCAACCATCCATCCATCCATCCATCCACCCATCCATCCCTCTCTCCTCTGGTAATGAGCTGTTGTAAAACACACCAAAAGAAGAAAGAGGTCAAGCTGTGAAAGAACAAAATAAAAAGACAAAAATGCCTCAAGAACACCGACTCACACCGACTCCTCTGTTAATCCCTTTTTCTTTTATGTAATTCTCTTATCTGATTTTACTCTCAGTCCCTTTCTCCTTCTTCCCTTCTTTCTCCCCTTCTCTCTTTCACTGTCAGCTGAAGTCTTATTAAGCAGAGCAACTGTGGCATATCTTGAAAGCAGCCTAATAATGTGCTATGAAGCCCAGAGCTGAGTCTTCAAGAAGGCCAAGATGGTTCCTCAATTCATTTGTTAGTATTTGTTAGTATTGACCTTGCCATCTAAGCAGTGACAGGCAAACAAGAGACGGCATATAAAAGCAACCTATTCTATTTCAGAGGGAACGCTTTCTGCCAGCGTTTGCTTTCAACCCTGTTTTGCATATCATATTACATTATGAATGAAACTTCAGAGAAAGAGAAAAGGAGGCGGAGGCCGTGTTATTACACTTGCCAGAAGAGTCTTTATTCAGAGCCGGCGTGCTAGTTCTACACAACGGCACTGTCGAGCCATTAGCAGAACTGGATTCACACTGAGGTTCAATTTGGGTTAAGTATCCCCAGTGGAGGACCCAAACTGGCAACCCTGGGATCCTCATCTTCTTTAGTAGGCCATTTTACTGCCTGGGCAAATAAACACAGATCTGCAGCGTGTTTCACTTCAGGCACCGGTGCAGAACGGTTCAGTTCAGCGTCGCTCAAGCTCACAACTTGTCCAAACAAACTGCTTATGGTGATTGGCATTCATAAAAAAAAGGAAATGGTGAATTGATATGAATTTCATCCTATATAACATGCAAGATTAAGTGTGATTTGAAAGTACTGAACAATAAGCCCTGATAACATAATGTGATTAAGCCATGTAGCAACTGTTAATGAAATAACTGACTGAAAATGTAATAACTTTTCAAAATCTACTAAAATATCCCTTTAATACACACATATTACAATAACCAATGATAAGGGGTGTAACATTTTTAAAAGATGATGTAGTGATAATATTGTTTATTGGAGTTGTTACATTCTTCTTATTGCTATGAGTTATCACATTGTAAATCAATATTATTATTACATCATCATTACATTACATTACGTCATTTAGTAGACGCTTTTCTCCAAAGTGACTTACAATAAGTACATTTTGTCAACAGTTCAAAATATGTTACCTGCATTATGAATCACATTATTATCACTGATGTTGTTACTTCATGTTTTTATTGCATTTGGCTCATCTAGTCAGATATTCTATTACATTTTCATTTTTATTACATTGTCTGTGAGTTATTACATTATCAGTTACTACAAACAATTTTCAAAGAGACATTTTGAATACAATTATTTTTTAGTAATGGACTTGATTCTGTAGAAAGTGCAGAGAAACATGGCAGAGATACAATACAATGACAAAAAAAAACCAGCATAATTGATGATGCTATCAAATAATCAAGCAGCTATTTTCTGGCATTAAGTATCCGTCCCTGAGCTTTATATGATATTGTAGATTATGAGAGCATACAGACACTGATACAATACAAGGACATGAATCAGCAGAATTGGAGTGCTTAGCATTGCTTCCTAATATATACACTATATACAGATCAGAGACAATAGGCATAAACATTTATTGCCAAAAGACAATATCTGATTCATCAAAATGTCATCTCAAGGTTTCAGCAGTTCAGAGTAGGAGTGCTGAGTTAAGATCAGTTGAGCCTTTGAGATCAATATGATTGAGATGGTAATGAGCGGGACCTGGTCAATGACTTAAAACAGTGCACATATTAGTTTGTGTAAACGCATTAGTATAACAAACGTATTTTTTTTTTTATTTTTTCATGTCATCTCACAGAACAGACAAGTCAACATGGACAACATCATTATAGACTGGAAAAACTATGAATAGAAGTTAAGATTTGGTTTACCAAGATCTAAAAATATATGTAGGCCTAGTATTTTATTTCCTTGTCATGTCCTCTTGCCCCATGCCCCACTTCTCTGTGTCATCGCCGATATAGACGCGGCGCCGATCTGTCATTGGTCGACGTGGGCTTCAGCTTAACCGTGGCAAAAGGGTTGGTACCCCTACACAACAGAAAGAGAGACAGAAGAGGAGAGCGAGAAAGTGAATGGGGGAAGGAGAGACAAAGACAGAGACACACAGGAGAAAACCAATATCGGAAAATGCTCTGGCCCCCAAACGATGTCCATGAGCCTGACAGTAGAGGTTATGAAAAAAACAACGGTGAAATTTCAGGCGTAAACTGCCGCGTTTCCAACTGTACAAGCATCATCTAGCAAACTGTTCACCTGAAGTGAGAGCAACAGCCACCGTTGCCAAACGGCCATAACCAAAATGGTTTTCAGCACTAGACTGCACTTCAAACTCTGATGGAAAGCAATTCCATGCCATTTAGATCGCTGCCCCCATCTGTTGCTCTCTGATTTAATGGTTTCATTATACACTTCAAAAATATCATTGGTTTCTGCAGAAGAGAACATGATTTCACAACATGTCTGCGGTTTCAAAGCATAATGTTATAACACACAAACTGTATGTGGAGTATTCTTACTTTGGGAAGAGCTCTGGTCGAGATCCATGTGGTTCTGATCTCTATAGAAGAGTATGAGAAATGGAGAAAAGGTTAGTGAGGGTCAGTCGTAACCACACACATTAGACGCATGCGCTGATAGGTTCTGAAGCAGGCTCAAGCCCTAATCTGTTCCTCTATAATCTGTTTGTTCATGGTGCGTATGAAAAATTGAGGACTGGACTTCCAAAATGCAGTATAGCCGATTTAGTCACAAACATGTCACTTGAAGTTAATCCCTCAATGACTCTTAAACACGGAAGATCCAGTCAGTAAAAGTGACACTTAAAGGGGCATTAAGCAATCTGTGAGCCTTATCGACCTCTATTGGTGACCAGTAGGAACTGCAACAACTTCGATAGAGCTGATCTCCTCCTACACAAGCCTCTGACACAGCCTCCACTCCATATGCTGGCCTGTGCTTGACACAAAGTCACATTTTCACATTAGAGATGAGTAAGCTAGCTAACTACAGCAGAGACCCAACAGAAAAGATGTGAAAAGATAATATATCACCATGTAAAATGCTGTAATAATAATAGTGCTTTGTCATTTGCTTCATTGACTTGAGAATGAGGCTTTTTAGCCCGCGTAGATGAAATGTCTTGTGACGCTTTTCACTCATAACACCGTCCTCTATTATGGAGCGGTGGAAAATGTGAGTACGTGGGGGGAGGAGAATGGCTGCTTCTTGAAACTACAATGGGCCGCAGGGAGGATATTTATGGCCATTTTGTGCTATGGAGCAGTAAAAATGACTTGTAAATAAATGACTTATTGCCCCTTTAAATCACCTACCATCTTTTCAAAAGTACCATAATTTGTTTTTATATTATAAACTCAACCATTTTGTAAAGCAAAGTGTGATTTTTTTTCTCTCAAAATGGTGGACATTTAATTTTTTTTACCATCCGTACCACTTAAAAATGTCAGGATATCTATCTAAACATTTCACAGTATAGGAGGGCCTTTTTTCTTGAGCTCCTGCCTGCCAGAACCTCAAGAAAGGCAATTCACACCACTATAGGCTTCGAACCACTAAGGAGAAAAAGGCATTGATGGCATTATCACACAGCAAAACCCTACAGGTGACATATAGTACCGGACCTATTTCTCAAATAGGTCTTCAGTGTAATAATCTCCCACACAAGTTCAAGATCTTCATTCAGAAGATCTAAAATCATGCAACAACACAAGCAGGCAGGCACACACACACACACACACACACACAACCTCCTCGCCCCTACACCATCAGCAGCTGGAGCTTCCTCCCTGCATCCACCAGAAAGCGGGGTGTGGCGTCATTGAGAACAGCACCTTGCCACAGTGCCCCTGCTGGAAATACCACATATGTCCTTATAAGGGCATTTACATCACATTACCCATATCATCATCACTTCATCATCATCATTAACATCTTCAATGGAGAAAAAGTAAAAGTTCTCAGTATATTTACAACTATTACATTGACTCAGTTTCTCAACTGAGAAGAATAAACTTAGTAAGCGATTCATAAGCGATCTCTTTGTCCCTGCTTTCGTTAATGTGGCATTGAACTAATTCCACTGCAGCTTCCTCTTGATGATAATTAAGCTATTCAAATACTGATATGATAAAGCAACATAACAAACATCAGCTTAAAACACCAGAGAAGGATGAGAGCAACGTGCAACCAGTAGACCAAGGGCATTTAGACACATTTCAGCGTCTGTTCATGGACTGTGGAATAAAATGTTGATTGATGGTTAGTTGATAGATAGATTGATTGATTAATTGATTGCCATACCTTGTTGTCTGAGTTAGACTCCGCCCCTTTGTCATTGGTGGGCGTGATTGGTCGCATCTCAAAGTGTTTATTGGAAGACAGAGACGACGGTGGCGGCGGGGGAGGGGGCGGGGCTCCGCCGTAGCTGCCGCCTCCTGGTTGGTCCAGCAGGTCATTCATGCTGCTGCTGCTTCGAAGAGTGGAGCTACTGAAATCACACAAATATTGAATTTGTTTTCTTTGTTGAAGTACAGTATCACTTCAGTGTCACAGCTCCATTGCCTTATGCCTTTTGCCTTCCATATGTAGAGAATATTCCGTTATATTAATTTAGAGCACAAAAAGCATGAGCTAAAGCGACTTATTCTGTTATATATGGTTTACATGAAATTTCACATCAAACACTGATTGTTCCATAAGTTTAGTGCGATTGATTTACATTTACATTGACATTTTAAGCATTTAAATATGGCACATATCCAGAGCGACTTGGAAGAGTTTTAGTTTAACCTCATTGCTGTTCCTCTCAGCAATGGGTCACCCAAATATCTGAAATAGTTCATGCTATTATTCCAGGCCTGGGTTTAATGTTGACCCTGTTTTTAGCCTGTTTGTCTCCTAAAGCAACGGAGATGGCTTGGGGAGGCTGCTAAATATATTCTAGGGTAGGTGTGGAAAGCCGGCAGTCAAAACCCATTATATGTCTAGTCTTTGGTTGGAAATACTTCTTCTTCTTCTTCTTCTTCATACTGGAAAACATGCATATATGTGTGTAAGAGAATCCATAGAGAAGAGTCTAGGAATTAGGAGCCTCAGGGAAATTTGCAATCGAATGCCTTATTCATTACATTATTATTCAGACAAAGAAGACACTAGCTTGCATCCTATTGGAAATCCTGTCTTTTGCCTTCTTCTCTGGCATGGCACTGCTCTTCAGCGCCCTTCTTATTTGTCTGTAATTCCCTCTTTAATGTGACTCTTGTATTTTCACTGTGAGAGACGACAATAAAATTTCCTAACAGCCCGTGGTTGGCATGGCAATAAAGATCGAACCGTAAATCTCGAATCCCTTTTTATTAGATGTTTACCTGGAGCCGGTTGGTTTTGGAGTGTCACCCGCCGCTTCCACATAGGCAGCCGGGAACCATCCCTGCCTGCAGAGGAGAGGGGGGGAAATGAATGGTGACAACAGTTGATGGGGTGGGAAGGTGAGAAAGACGGTGAAAGGTGCACATATTCACAAGTCACAAGGCTGAAGACTAAGAGTGATCAGGCTTTCGACAGGATCCCTGAGCTGTGGAACGACCTGTCCGGTGAGATCAGGCGAGTCCTTTGAAACACTTTAAAAAACACACTTTTCTTTTTCTTCTTTCTTCTTTGTAGCTCACATTGTTATTTATTGCTCACATTTTTTTTATCTTGGGAAACATGTTGTATCTCTGACAACACACACACACACACACACACACACACACAGAACATCTTCCCTCACCGTGAGCTGCTGTCAGCCAGCCCGTACAGCCAGCCGTTCTTGGGCTGGGGGACCAGCAGGGTGATCGTGTCTCCCCGGCTGAAGGGCAGCAGGGTGGGGTGGGAGGCTCCAGGCTGGTGGGCTACCAAGGCCCTCACGGTTCTTCCTCCACCTCCACCTCCCACGGACTCCGACACAGAGCTGGAGCGAGAGCGGCCACTCTGGGGAGACGGGGCTGGAGGGATGACGAGTGGAACCGAGACAGGCGGAATGCAGATTGGAGTTTTGGTTATAGTTTAGTGTTGGTTTTAAAATGTCTACTGCAACATGTCTGTTTTTGATACATCACCATGCACTCTATCTATTTTTACTCTAGATATGAAAGGCAAATAATTAGACAGACTTTGTGCAGAGGGAAGAACAGATAAGGAGGTACAGTAGAAAAGTGTATGATGTGCAAAAATGCAGCGAGAGAGGGAGAGAAGGGCAAGAGAGAGAGAGAGAGAGAGAGAGAGAAACAGAGATAAAAGGCTTAAAGGATGATAAAGCGGGTGGTAAAGTGAAGGCAATATGGAC